>NC_134484.1:207340202-207342702 GCF_040206685.1 Ascaphus truei | reverse complement strand
AATAAAACCTTAAAGAGCATGTTACGCCGGGCGGTCGATAAGGATGGGAAAAACTGGGACTGTTTGTTACCATACCTGTTATTTGCCATTAGGGAAGTTCCCCAGTCATCCACAGGCTTCTCCCCGTTTGAACTATTGTATGGCCGACATCCAAGGGGCTTACTGGATATAGCCAAAGAAACTTGGGAACACGAGGTTACCCCTTACAGAAGTGTAATAGAGCATGTTGCCCAAATGCAGGACCGCATTGCTGCAGTCCTACCCATAGTGAGGGAACACATGGAGAAAGCTCAAGAAGCACAAAGGAATACGTATAATAAGGGTGCTAGGGTCAGAATTTTTTTTCCAGGTGATAGGGTACTAGTTCTGGTTCCCACCGTGGAGAGTAAATTCCTTGCTAAATGGCATGGGCCATATGAGGTCTTGGAAAGAGTGGGAGAAGTAAATTATAGGGTAAGGCAGCCAGGTAGGAGGAAACCTGAGCAAATTTACCATATAAACCTACTCAAGCCCTGGAAAGATAGAGAGGTCTTGTTAACCCTAGTACCCCCAGGTCCGTCAGAGAATCAAGAAACTGACCCAGAGGTTAGCATAGCTGAAACACTGTCCGTGCATCAGAAACGAGAGGTCCAGAGTTTAGTGAGAAGGAACAAAGAAATCTTCTCTACACAGCCAGGTAAAACTAACGTAATTAAACATGACATAGTCTCTGAACCGGGGGTCCGAGTTAACCTTAAACCGTACCGAATCCCAGAGGCCAAGAGAGAGGCTATAAGTTTAGAGGTTAAAAAAATGCTAAAACTAGGCGTAATTGAGGAATCCCAAAGTGGGTGGAACAGCCCTATAGTTTTAGTCCCAAAGCCAGACGGTACAACAAGGTTTTGTAATGACTACCGGAAACTAAACGCGGTGTCAAAATTTGATACTTATCCTATGCCCAGGGTGGATGAACTTGTAGAGAGACTGGGCAAAGCCCGATATCTCACAACCCTAGACCTAACAAAAGGGTACTGGCAGGTTCCCCTCACAGAAAGGGCAAAAGAAAAAACAGCCTTCTCAACCCCAGACGGCCTCTTTCAATATAAGGTGCTGCCTTTTGGCTTACATGGAGCTCCCGCCACATTCCAAAGAATGATGGATAAAATTTTAAAACCACATGTTCGGTACGCTGCCGCCTACCTGGATGATGTGGTAATCCATAGTGAAGATTGGCAGTCCCACCTTCCAAAGGTCCAAGCTGTGCTCGACGCAGTTCGGTCTGCTGGACTAACTGCTAACCCCGCTAAATGCACTATTGGTCTGGAGGAGGCCAAGTATCTGGGGTATTCTATTGGTAGAGGGTTACTCAAACCACAAACACTCAAAGTAGAGGCGATACAAAATTGGCCAAGGCCAGTCACAAAAAAACAAGTAAGGACCTTTTTGGGGTTAATTGGCTACTATAGGAGGTTTATTCCCAATTTTGCAACTAAGGCAACCCCACTAACCGACCTCACAAAAGCAAGAGGACCGCTAATGGTAAAGTGGTCCCCCGAAGCCGAACAGGCCTTTAGAAGCCTGAAAGAAGCTCTCTGTGCCCAACCAGTGTTGGTCACACCTGACTTCTCCAAAGAGTTCGTAGTCCAAACCGACGCATCTGAGGTAGGGCTGGGGGCGGTACTCTCCCAGGAGTCTCAAGGGGAGGAGCACCCCATCCTTTATTTAAGTAGGAAACTAAATCCCCAGGAGAAAAATTACTCCATAGTCGAGAAAGAGTGTCTCGCAATAAAGTGGGCTGTAGAGACACTCAAGTATTATCTGTTGGGGAGAAAGTTCCGATTGGTCACAGATCATGCACCCCTTACCTGGATGTGTCAAAATAGGGAGAAGAACGCTAGGGTGACCAGGTGGTTCCTAAGCCTACAGCCCTTTAAATTTTCTGTGGAACACAGGTCGGGGCACAAACATGGCAATGCCGACGGGTTGTCAAGGATGCACTCCCTAATATCCATGGTCGCTCACCCCTCGAGGTCTGAGCTGGGGGGGAGGATATGTGACAGAAACCAGGGGTTGGTAATAAACTCCATATACAGGGCTCCTAGGATACTGAACAGTTTCTGTCCTGTCTAAGCTGAACAGGGCAGCCTCGTGGTACAGGCACTCCATTCCACAGTTTGTCTGCTGCCTGTTTTCTGTCACCTGTCATGCTGATTAGAGTTCAGGTATATAAGACCTGTTTCCTGTTTCCTCTGGGCCCCGCCCAAGAGCCTGGAAGGCTGCTGAACTGCAGAGGGGTGAGAAAGCCTCTTTCCCAAATCGCTTCATTCATTCTGTTAGTTTGTCTAAAGACTGCAAAGGTACTTATTTTGTTGGTGGAAGTGGACAAGCCACTTCCAACTCTGAGTCAGGGACATCTAAGTTTAAGTTATCGCTCAGACGAGCAGCTTTTTGTTTGGCTTTGTTTTCTGTTTAAACTGTGGCAGTCTCAGTGCCTGGGACTGAATAAACCAGGCATAGCCTG